>NC_138233.1:38108200-38140700 GCF_964197995.2 Scardinius erythrophthalmus
TCGTCTGATTAATAGCTTACAAAGACTTTGTGAAATGTTAATTGACCATTCAAATATATTTTCATAATGACATATCCCAATAGCATTGAAAAAACAACAACAACAACATTTGTCTTTGTGTGTGTGTGTGTGTGTGTGTGTGTGTGTGTGTGTGTGTGTGTGTGTGTGTGTAAGCATGCATTAAGTTAAAATGGTAAAACTGGTTTGCTTTTGTCACAGTTGTGTTCTGTCTGAGTATTGTTGTCTCTGATCACATGTCTTCCTTTGTTCTGTTTTCCCGCCACTCCTTGGTTTCCACGGTAACTGTCATTTAGTGCATCTGTCACACCTGTTTCCTCGTTAGTCTTGTCAGCTGTGTCTTGTTTCCCTGATCAGTTCTCCCATGTATTTAAGCCCTGAGTTTTGCCTTGTTCTTTGTCAGTTCTATGCTGTAATTAGAGTGTGTTGCTGCCTGTTCCGATATCCTGAGTTTAATTCCTATTAAACCTGCATCTTGTATGTTCATCCTTGTCTCCGCGTGCCTTCCTGCAACCATTCCGTGTTTAGCTTTAGTGGAGAAAACTGGTGAAAATAATGAAATTTAAAGTGAACCTGAGCCAATAAGTGGTCTTCTAGTGCCCTCTGCTGGCCATTCTACTTATTAATGAAGTCTTTTCACAGGTGATTTTGCGTCACTCTAGACACTTATAAAATCACTTATATAACAATAACTATTATAACAAAATCATATTTTGTCAGTGTTTATCACTTCATTTGCACTGACACTTCACGTGTTGTAAATCATGGTAAATCACGCTAGAAGCATGGTAAATCATAGTAAATAAATCTAAAATGTGGTGTATCAAGGTAAATCATGCTAGAATCCTGATAAATCATTCTAGAACGTGGTATATTATGGTAAATCATGCTAGAACAGGGTAAATAATGGTAAACCATGGTAAATCATGGTAAACTATGCTAGAACAGGGTAAATCATGGTAAACCATGGTAAATCATGGTAAACCATGGTAAATCATGATAAACTATAGTAAATCATGCTACAATGTGGTATATCATGGTAAATCATGCTAGAACATGGTAAATCAAGGTAAACTAAGATAAATTCATGGTCAACTATGCTAGAACAGGGTAAATCATGGTAAATCATGGTAAATCATGCTAAAACATGGTATTTTCCATCTATGATGTCAGTGGTTACATGCTTGCTAAATAAAACTTGATGTCTTTTGATGTTTTTGTGCTTAAAGGCCTTAAAGGCCTTAACTGCTTGAACCCCGATAAATGCTGCTTGCAGCTTTAATTAGGGGTTCAAGCACGAAGTGCTGAAACCCTATTGTAATTGTGCTGATTTTTATTAGGGGTTCAAGCACGAAGTGCTGAAACCCTATTGTAATTGTGCTGATTTTTATTATTATTATTATTATTATTATTCTGCCGTAAAACGCATCGTGCAGCCCAAACCGTAAGGGCTAGAGCTTTGAAACTTTGCCATATGGTAGTACAAAAATCGAGGAGAGGTTATCAAATTATGACCCCGATTGGCCCATAGGTGGCGCTATAGCAACCAAAAGCGCGAAACTGCTCATAACTCCTAGACCGTAAGTCATAGACTCAAGTGTCTTATATCATTGGAAAGCTGGACGCCTGACGAACAAAACGTATATCTCCGATTTTATTTCCGCCATGATAGATTTTCCGCCATTTTGAATTTTGTCGAAAATCTACTTTTGCGAACTAGTCCCTGGGTTTTCGCCCGATCGGAAACAAACCAGTGCAGAATTGTTCTATGGAGTCTGAAGATCAATAATTATCGAAAAAAAGTTGAAATTTCGATTCATGGTTGCTAGGGGGTGCAAAATTAACGTTGTGGGAGGAGCCTATTTTACTAAAATGGCTATAACTCCAGAAGTAAAAGAGGTATTTTAACCAAACTTGGTACACATGTGTAAGAGGTCAATCTGAGGTCACAGTAAAAAAATCGCGGCGATTGGCCACATGGTGGCGCTATAACATGAAAAAAACATAAAACAGGCTATAACCACCTGACCGTTAGTCCGATTGACTTGAAAATTGGTATGCAGTGTCTTGGTCCAAGGTGCCATGTATGTGTATGAGGACATTGGCGTATCTCAAAAAACATGGCCGCCATCGGCCAATGAAGTTTGAGCACCGATTAGACAAGGTTAACGGAGGCCGATCGGAACGAAACTCGATGGGCATGTTCGTCTTATGGCCCTAGAGGTCTGTAAGAATTTTGAAAGAAATCAGCCACTAGTTGGCGCTAACGAGTTTTATGGCTCTGTAATCACGTGGTGTTACACTCATCCACACAATATGCATATCATTTGATAGATCTGCTCATGCTGAACAACTTTGCCTCAAGAACCATTGCTGTCAATCAAACCGTTCATTAAATATTCACGAATATGTCTAAAACCTACTTTTGCGAACTAGTCCTAGGTTTTTCGCCCGATCGGAACCAGACCAGTCTAGGACAATTCTCTGGACTCTCTAGATCAATAATTATCAAAAAAAAGTTGAACTTTTGCATTTGGATGGCTGTAATAGGGTCATTTATAAAATGGGCGTGGCAAAATACAGTCAAAAGCCTATAAATCATAAATGAAAATGCAGAACTTCACAAAAATTGGTCAGCATATGTGACATAACATCATTAACAAGCATGCAAAATTTTATGGAGATCGGACGATAGGTGGCGCTATAACTGTTAAAAAGCTTTAAAACCATATATTTCCTATGGTAAACTGCCTGTATTGGCTGTAAATGGTCTTTTCCATCTCTGATCATATAATTTTCATATCATAATGTTCAAAACTAGTGCAATACAATTCTCTGGACTCACTAGATCAATAATTGTCAGAAAAAGTTGAACTACTTCATTTGGATAGCTATAATAGGTTCACTTCATAATGTAGCCTTTACCAAGTGTCCCCGAAAGCCTATATCTCTTTAATGAATTACTCAGACCTTCTTAAAAACAAGTCAGAACATGTGAAATATCACTCTAAACATGCATGAAAATTTTCAGACAGATCGGACAAAATTTGCCTCTATAACAGTTAAAAAGGTGAAAATGATATGAATATAATGGCATGTTAAGCCAATAAGTGATATTTTACTGCCCCCTGCTGTTTAAAATAGGAATTTTGTCATATTGTTCTATAATTTATATTTAGACTTTATAAAATCCCTATTTTAACATTTACAATTACATTTAGTCAAAATCTATCTGTTAAAGTATTAGTACTGACAGTTTGATCACATCATATAGTTCAACTGTCTGTATCTACAACATAATGTGTGTGTAGTCTTAGGTTTCTGAATAAATTCTGAATCGTCTGATTAATAGCTTACAAAGACTTTGTGAAATGTTAATTGACCATTCAAATATATTTTCATAATGACATATCCCAATAGCATTGAAAAAACAACAACAACAACATTTGTCTTTGTGTGTGTGTGTGTGTGTGTGTGTGTGTGTGTGTGTGTGTGTGTGTGTGTGTGTAAGCATGCATTAAGTTAAAATGGTAAAACTGGTTTGCTTTTGTCACAGTTGTGTTCTGTCTGAGTATTGTTGTCTCTGATCACATGTCTTCCTTTGTTCTGTTTTCCCGCCACTCCTTGGTTTCCACGGTAACTGTCATTTAGTGCATCTGTCACACCTGTTTCCTCGTTAGTCTTGTCAGCTGTGTCTTGTTTCCCTGATCAGTTCTCCCATGTATTTAAGCCCTGAGTTTTGCCTTGTTCTTTGTCAGTTCTATGCTGTAATTAGAGTGTGTTGCTGCCTGTTCCGATATCCTGAGTTTAATTCCTATTAAACCTGCATCTTGTATGTTCATCCTTGTCTCCGCGTGCCTTCCTGCAACCATTCCGTGTTTAGCTTTAGTGGAGAAAACTGGTGAAAATAATGAAATTTAAAGTGAACCTGAGCCAATAAGTGGTCTTCTAGTGCCCTCTGCTGGCCATTCTACTTATTAATGAAGTCTTTTCACAGGTGATTTTGCGTCACTCTAGACACTTATAAAATCACTTATATAACAATAACTATTATAACAAAATCATATTTTGTCAGTGTTTATCACTTCATTTGCACTGACACTTCACGTGTTGTAAATCATGGTAAATCACGCTAGAAGCATGGTAAATCATAGTAAATAAATCTAAAATGTGGTGTATCAAGGTAAATCATGCTAGAATCCTGATAAATCATTCTAGAACGTGGTATATTATGGTAAATCATGCTAGAACAGGGTAAATAATGGTAAACCATGGTAAATCATGGTAAACTATGCTAGAACAGGGTAAATCATGGTAAACCATGGTAAATCATGGTAAACCATGGTAAATCATGATAAACTATAGTAAATCATGCTACAATGTGGTATATCATGGTAAATCATGCTAGAACATGGTAAATCAAGGTAAACTAAGATAAATTCATGGTCAACTATGCTAGAACAGGGTAAATCATGGTAAATCATGGTAAATCATGCTAAAACATGGTATTTTCCATCTATGATGTCAGTGGTTACATGCTTGCTAAATAAAACTTGATGTCTTTTGATGTTTTTGTGCTTAAAGGCCTTAAAGGCCTTAACTGCTTGAACCCCGATAAATGCTGCTTGCAGCTTTAATTATTATTATTATTATTATTCCGCCGTAAAACGCATCGTGCAGCCCAAACCGTAAGAGCTGGAACTTTGAAACTTTGACAGATGGTAGTACAAAAATCGAGGAAAGGTTCAGAGATTATGACCCCGATTGGCCCATAGGTGGCGCTATAACAACCAAAAGCGCGAAACTGCTCATAACTCCTAGACCGTATGTCGTAGACTCAAGTGTCTTATATCATTGGAAAGCTGGACGCCTGACGAACAAAACGTATATCTCCGATTTCATTTCCGCCATGATAGATTTTCCGCCATTTTGAATTTTGTCAAAAATCTACTTTTGCGAACTAGTCCCTGGTTTTTTGCCCGATTGGAACCAAACTAGTGCAGAAATGTTCTCTGGAGACTGAATATCAATAATTATCGAAAAAAAGTGGAAATTTCGATTCACGGTCGCTAAGGGGCGCCAAAACGTACGTTGTGGGAGGGGCCTATTTTACTAAAATGGCTATAACTCCCGATGTAAATGAGGTATCTTCACCAAACTTGGTACACATGTGTATGAGCTTACTCTGGGGTCACAGTAAAAAAATCGCGACGATTGGCCTCATGGTGGCGCTATAAAATGAAAAAAACATAAAACAGGCTATAACCACCTGACCGTTAGTCCGATTGACTTGAAAATTGGTATGCAGTGTCTTGGTCCAAGGTGCCATGTATGTGTATGAGGACATTGGCGTATCTCAAAAAACATGGCCGCCATCGGCCAACGAAGTTTGAGCACCTATTAGACAAGGTTAACGGAGGCCGATCGGAACGAAACTCAATGGGCATGTTCGGCTCATGGCCCTAAAGGTCTGTAAGAATTTTGAAAGAAATCGGCCACTAGTTGGCGCTAACGAGTTTTACGGCTCTGTAATCACGTGGTGTTACAAATATCCACACAATATGCATATCATTTGATAGATCTCCTCATCCTGAACAACTTTGCCTCAAGAACCATTGCTGTCAATCAAACTGTTCATTAATTATTCATTAATATGTTAAAAACCTACTTTTGCGAACTAGTCCTAGGTTTTTTGCCCGATCGGAACCAGACCAGTCTAGGACAATTCTCTGGACTCTCTAGATCAATAATTATCAAAAAAAAGTTGAACTTTTGCATTTGGATGGCTGTAATAGGGTAATTTATAAAATGGGCGTGTCAAAATACATTAAAAAGCCTATAAATCCTAAATAAAAACTCAGAACTTCACAAAAATTGGTCAGCATATGTGACATAACATCATTAACAAGCATGAAAAATTCTATGGAGATCGGACGATAGGTGGCGCTATAACTGTTAAAAAGCTTTAAAATCATATATTTCCTATGGTAAACTGCCTGTATTGGCTGTAAATGGTCTTTTCCATCTCTGATCATATAATTTTCATATCATAATGTTCAAAACTAGTGCAATACAATTCTCTGGACTCACTAGATCAATAATTGTCAGAAAAAGTTGAACTACTTCATTTGGATAGCTATAATAGGTTCACTTCAAAATCTGGCCTTTACCAAGTGTCCCCGAAAGCCTATATCTCTTTAATCAATGCTCAGACCTTCTTAAAAACAAGTCAGAACGTGTGAAATATCACCCTGAACAAGCATGAAAATTTTCAGACAGATCGGACAAAATTTGCCTCTATAACAGTTAAAAAGGTGAAAATGATATGAATTAATGGCATGTTAAGCCAATAAGTGGTATTTTACTGCCCCCTGCTGTTTAAAATAGTCATTTTCTCATATTGGTATTGGTATCAGCCATGGTAAATCATGATAAATGATGGTGTGTGTGTGTGTGTGTGTGTGTGTGTGTGGTACAAATATAACAAAGGTTTTATTTTCCAACATGAAAACAAACATAACAGAGTGCTAGTGCACAAACAATAACCGACAATGATAATGGATGAGAGGGGAACTTAAATACACAGATCAAGACAAGGACAACAGGTGACGGTTATGATGATGAGGAGCAGGTGATGATGAGGAGGGTGATGAGGAGCAGGTGCAGGTGATGACGACAGATGGTGAATGTGATGAAGACAGAAGGTGAATGTGATGAAGGTGAATGTGACACCAATATCACTGAAACATTTGTGTGTGTGTGTGTGTGTGTGTGTGTGTGTGTGTGTGTGTGTGTGTGTGTGTGTGTGTGTGTGTGTGTGTGTGTGTGTGTGTGTGAGCATTATTGTGTGTAGCATATGTAGCAAGTATGCATTATTGAGTTAACATGGAAACACTGGTTTGCTTTAGTGCAGAAAACTGGTCAAAATCATGAGGTTTAAAGTGAAAGTGAGCCAATAAGTGGTCTTCTACTGCCCTCTGCTGGCCATTCTACTTATTAATTAAATTTTTCCACATGTGCTTGCATTTATACTTGAATACACACTAAAAAAATCACTTATATAGCAATAACTATTATAACACAATCATATTTTGTCAGTGTTAATCACTTTATTTGCACTGACACTTCAAATAATTGCTAGTAATGTGATAAATCAGGCTAGAAACATGGTAAATCAAAGTAAATAATACTAGATTGTCGTTTATCTCCTGGTAAATAATACTAGAACGTGGTATATCATGGTAAATCATGATTAACTATGCTGTGTGTGTGTGTGTGTGTGTGTGTGTGTGTGTGTGTGTGTGTGTGTAAGCATGCATTGAGTTAACATGGAAAAACTGGTTTGCTTTAGTGCAGAAAACTGGTTTAAAGTGAAAGTGAGCCAATAAGTGGTCTTCTAGTGCCCTCTGCTGGCCATTCTACTTAATAATGAAATATTTTACATGTGCTTTTGCATTCATACTTGGACACACACTAAAAATCACGTATATAACTAACTATTATAACACAATAATATTTTGTCAGTGTTCATCACCTCATTTGCACTGACACTTCACATAATTGCTAGTAATGTGGTTAATCATGCTAGAAACATTGTAAATCATAGTAAATAATACTGAAATGAGGTGTATCAAGGTAAATCATGCTAGAATCCTAATAAATCATTCTGGAACATGGTATATGATAGTAAATCATGCTAGAATCATATTAAATAATTCTAGAATGTGGCAAATCGTTGTGGGAGGAGCCTATTTTACTCAAATGGCTATAACTCAAGAAGTAAATGAGATATCTTCACCAAACTCAGTACACATGTGTATGGGTTCAATTTGAGGTCACAGTAAACAATTTTATGGAGATCGGACCATAGGTGGCGCTATAACTGTTAAAAAGCTTTAAAACCATATATATCCCATGGCAATTTGCCTGTATTGGCTGTAAATGGTCTTTTCCATCTATTATGTCTGTGGTTACATGCTTGCTAAATAAATCTTAATGACTTTTGATGCTTTTGTGCTTAAATGCCTTAAAGGCCTTAACTGCTTGAACCCCGATAAATGCTGCTTGTTATTAGGGGTTCAAGCACGAAGTGCTGAAACCCTATTGTAATTGTACTGATTTTTATTAGGGGTTCAAGCATGAAATGCTGAAACCCTATTGTAATTGTGCTGATTTTTATTATTATTATTATTATTCTGCCGTAAAACGCATCGTGCAGCCTAAACCGTAAGTGCTAGAGACTTGAAACTTGGCCAGAAGGTAGTACAAAAATCGAGGAGAGGTTCAGAGAATATGAGCTAGATTGGCCAATAGGTGGCGCTACAGTGCAAAAAACAAAAAAATGGCATATTTTTGCTTAAATCTCATCAACCCTTTGTCACAGACTCAAGTGTCTTATATCTTTGGAATCCTTGGGTCAAGCCGAACAAAAAAGGCCTCAAGGATTTCATTTCCGGTATGCAAATTTTCCCGCCATTTTGGATTATGTCCAAAACCTACTTTTGCGAACTAGTCCCTGGTTTTTCGCCCGATCGGAACCAAACCAGTGCAGAAATATTCACAGGAGTCTGAAGATCAATAATTATCGAAAAAAATGTAAAATTTCGATCCACGGTTGCTAAGGGGTATCAAAACGTTCGCAGGAGGCGGAGCTAATTATACGAAAATGGCTATAACTCGTGAACGAAATGAGATATTTTCACCAAACTCGGTACACATATGTAAGAGCTCAAGTTGAGGTCACAGTAAAAAAATCGCGGTGATTGGCCTCATGGTGGCGCTATAATATGAAAAAAACATAAAACAGGCTATAACCACCTGACCGTTAGTCCGATTGACTTGAAAATTGGTATGCAGTGTCTTGGTCCAAGGTGCCATGTATGTGTATGAGGACATTGGCGTATCTCAAAAAACATGGCCGCCATCGGCCAATGAAGTTTGAGCACCTATTAGACAAGGTTAACGGAGGCCGATCGGAACGAAACTCAATGGGCATGTTCGGCTCATGGCCCTAGAGGTCTGTAAGAATTTTGAAAGAAATCGGCCACTAGTTGGCGCTAATGAGTTTTATGGCTCTGTAATCACGTGGTGTTACACTTATCATCACAAAATGCATATCATTTGATAGATCTGCTTATGCTGAACAACTTTGCCTCTAGAACCATTGCTGTCAATCAAACAGTTTATTAATTATTCACGAATATGTTAAAAACCTACTTTTGCGAACTAGTCCCTGGTTTTTTGCCCGATCGGAACCAAACGAGTCTAGGACAATTCTCTGGACTCTCTAGATCAATAATTATCAAAAAAAAGTTGAACTTTTGCATTTGGATGGCTGTAATAGGGTCATTTATAAAATGGGCGTGTCAAAATACATTAAAAAGCCTATAAATCCTAAATAAAAACTCAGAACTTCACAAAAATTGGTCAGCATATGTGACATAACATCATTAACAAGCATGAAAAATTCTATGGAGATCGGACGATAGGTGGCGCTATAACTGTTAAAAAGCTTTAAAATCATATATTTCCTATGGTAAACTGCCTGTATTGGCTGTAAATGGTCTTTTCCATCTCTGATCATATAATTTTCATATCATAATGTTCAAAACCAGTGCAGCACAATTCTCTGAACTCTCTAGATCAATAATTATCAGAAAAAAAGTTTAACTTCTTCAAAAGGTGATTTTATATGAATATAATGACATATTAAGCCAATAAGTGGTATTTTACTGCCCCCTGCTGTCATTTCATCATACTACTCCCTAATATTGTTATAAAATTCATATTTAGACTTTATAAAATCATTATTTTAACATTTACAATCACATTTTGTCAAAACTCATCTATTGAGTATTACTATTGACAATTGTGTTACACTGAGATATGGAAATGGACGAAAGTAAATGAATGAAATGAAACGAAAGTATAACGGCATTTAAGCCACGCCCCCGAATACAAATTCATTCATAACTCGAAAACGGAAAGTCGTTGCGCGCTCAAATTTTGATGGTGAGGACCTCTCCGGGCTCTTGATCGAAACGTGTCGTCGCGGGCCTCGGGAGCGCGCCCCCCGCGCATCGCGAATCCGCGGGACCCCCGATTTTGAACGACCATTACTCCCGACCCAGACCACCCCGAACATTGTGTGAGAGCTCGTTGGAAAGGTCCCGTCTTTGGCTAGCTTCGATTCAAATGTGGTGTTATTTGCCCTGGGCATTCCAGAGATAATAGCCCGAACAGATATGCCTTATAACAGCCATAACTCCCAGCCCCAATCGCCCAAAAACACCTTGATGGTCTCATTCAACAGGGCTCCTCAAGCACTATCTATGCTCTGAGTTTCAGAATTTTTCGCCTTTTGGTTCCTGAGATATAAGTAAAAAAACAAATTCCCATTCATTCATTCAAACACTTCAACTGTAAAATGTAAGCTATGATACCACTGTTGTCCACTAGAGGGAGCAGCAGGATTACGCATGATCTTTTAATTCGCTTTCAGTATTGGGAAATAAACAAATGCTTTAAGAAGCAATCTTTTTTATTATGATTTTTTTTTTTTTTTATGATATTTGTATATATTTTATTTTTTTATTATGATTATGAACGGTTTGATTGACATTAGTGATTCTTGAGGCAAAGTTGTTCAAGATGAGGAGATGAAGATATTTTCACAATATCACATCCTAAAAACATTGAAAACATATTTGTCTTTGTGTGTGTGTGTGTGTGTGTGTGTGTGTGTGTGTGTGTGGATGTGTTTGTGTGTGTGTCTGTGTGTGTAAGCATGCTTAATGGAAAGAACATGGAGAAACTGCTTTGTTTTACTGGTGGATAAAAAAAGTCTTTCAAATGAAAGTGAGTCAATTAGTGGTCTTCTACTATGGAAGCAGGACATTCTACTTAATAAAATATTTTCATCTGTGCTTTTGCATAAGTTTTTGGACTATATAAAATTATTGCATGAAAATCACCTATTATAACACAGTCATGTTTTGTCAAAGTTTATCACTTCATTTTTACTGAGCTCTCAGTTTGAACAATTCTGCCTCTCAGTGATTAATTTGAAATCTGAAAATGGTGTTATACAGAGGAGATTTGCAATTATCATTTTGTTACCTATCTTTTATTTTAAATATCTACATCTACAACAAAATGTGTGTGCATGTGTGTGTTCAAGCATGGTTAGTGTATTAAGTATTATTGTTTAAGTATTATTGTTTTCATTTACATTTTAACCACCAGAAGAAGAACACTCATTGGTTCATTCTGCTCACTAAAATATTATTTTTCATTTTTTTTCCATTTGAAATATTGTTTAAACTTAATAAAATCATTAAAATAACATTTCAAATCATATTTTGTCTGTTTATAAATCCCACAGACTCACATTGGCTGCAATACTAATGTTTTTGTAAAACACAGACCTGATAGTCTAATCTGTGTGTATTGTGCATATATTATTGATATTATTACTATTGCAAATCATGTTATTATAACTCATATCTTAATAGAATATTATTTGTAATTTTAATTCTTTATTTCTTAATTGTTTTTTTATGATTACTACAGATATTATCACCAAAGATATCAACTACACCTTCACTTTTAGTATTGACATGCTGCACACACAGCACAATCACACACTCACTAATGCATTCAAATAAATGTAATCTTACTGTGCTACTTTATTTGTACATGATTAGAATGAACAGAAATCTAAGACTATTTTTCTTCTTTTGTTAAAGCCATTTCAGACTCCAAGTAAGCATTATATTACTAATCATCTATTTTAAAGGTGCCATACAATTGAAAACTGTATTTATCTTGGCATAGTTGAATGATAAGAGTTCTGGACATGGAACTGACATACCGTGAGCCTCAAACACCATTGTTTCCTCCTTCATGTGTAAATCTCCTGTTTGCAAAAGACCGCTGAAAAATGAGTGAATCCCACCATAACACCGACTGTGACGTTGGAGTCAGGATCATTAATATTTATACCCCCCAAATTTGCATTTCCCAGTCCATTTTCTAGGCCAGGCAGTGTTAATGTGGACCTGCACAGCCAAATCATCAGAAGATCTGCAGGTATTGTGAAGAAGCAAGCAAGGACAATAGTGAAAATGGCAGATCATGGATATAAATGTTATGTCTGAGGCTGTGCTGCGGATTTGAGAACTTTTCATTCCCTTCCCACAAAAGAGAACTGTCAACAGGCATGGTTGATGTTTACAACAGGATACCTCACCATTTTAATTCAAAGCTGTTAGTTTGCTCTTAACGGAGGCCGATCAGAACGAAACTCGGTGGGCATGTTCGACTCGTGGCCCTAGAGGTCTGTAAGAATTTTGAAAAATCAGCCACTAGTTGATGCTAACAGGTTTTACGGCTATGTAATCACGTGATGCATATCATTTGATAGATCTCCTCATACTGAACAACTTTGCCTCAAGAACTACTGCTGTCAATCAATTTGTTCATTAAATACTTGCGATTATGTTAAAAACCTACTTTTGCGAACTAGTCCTAGGTTTTTCGCCCGATCAGAAATATACCAGTGCAGTACAATTCTCTGGAAGCTCTAGATTATTAATTATATAAAAAACTTTAACTTTACCCATTGGGTAGCCATAACAGGATCATTTAGAAAATGGGTATGGCAAAAAACACTCAAAAGCCTGTAAATCCTAAACAAAAACTCACTAAACTGCCTTATGTGCTTAAAGACCCTAAATGCTTGAACCCCGCTAAATGCTGCTTGCAGCTTTAATTATTATTATTATTTTTCTTCTCCGCTAAAACGCATCGTGCAGCCCAAACCGTAAGAGCTGGAGCTTTGAAACTTTGCCAGATGGTAGTACAAAAATCGAGGAGAGGTTATCAAATTATGAGCCCGATTGGCCCATAGGTGGCGCTATAGCAACCAAAAGCGCGAAACTGCTCATAACTCCTAGACCGTAAGTCATAGACTCAAGTGTCTTATATCAGTGGAAAGCAGGACGCCTGACGAACAAAACGTATATCTCCGATTTTATTTCCGCCATGATAGATTTTCCGCCATTTTGAATTTTGTCGAAAACCTACTTTTGCGAACTAGTCCCTGGTTTTTTGCCCGATCGGAACCAAACCAGTGCAGAATTGTTCTGTGGAGTCTGAAGATCAATAATTATCGAAAAAAAGTTGAAATTTCGATTCACGGTCGCTAGGGGGTGCAAAATTAACGTTGTGGGAGGAGCCTATTTTACTAAAATGGCTATAACTCAAGAAGTAATTCAGTAAACTTCACCAAACTTGCTAAACGTGTGTAAGAGGTCAATTTGAGGTCACAGTAAAAAAATTGCGTCGATTGGCCACATGGTGGCGCTATAAAACAAAAAAAACGTATATACACCTGCCCGTTAGTCCGATTGACTTGAAATTTGGTATGCAGTGTCTTGGCCCAAGGGGCCATGTATGTCTAAAAGGATATTGGCGTATCTCGAAAAACATGGCCGCCATTGGCCAATGAGTTTTGAGCACCTATTAAAAGAAGGTTAACGAAGTGCGATCGGAACGAAACTCGGTGGGCATGTTCGGCTCAAGCCCCTAGAGGTCTGTAAGAATTTTGAAAGAAATCGGCCACTAGTTGGCGCTAACGAGTTTTAAGGCTCGGTAATCACGTGGTGTAACAAATTTCGTCACAAAATGCATATCATTTGATAGACCTCCTCATGTTGAACAACTTTGCCTCAAGAACCATTAATGTCAATCAAACCGTTCAATAAATATTTACGAATATGTTAAAAACCTACTTTTGCGAACTAGTCCTAGGTTTTTTGCCCGATCGGAACCAGACCAGTCTAGGACAATTCTCTGGACACTCTAGATCAATAATTATCAAAAAAAAGTTAAACTTTTGCATTAGGATGGCTGTAATAGGGTTATTTATAAAAGGGGCGTGGCAAAATGCACTAAAAAGCCTATAAACCCTAAATGAAAACTCAGAACTTCACAAAAATTGGTGAGCATATGTGACATAACATCATTAACAAGCATGCAAAATTTTATGGAGATCGGACCAAAGATAGCACTATAACAGTCAAAAGGCTTTAAAACCATATATTTCCTATGGTAAATTGCCTGTATTGGCTGTAAATGGACTTTTCCATCTATTATTTCAGTGGTTAAAAGCTTTCTAAATAAAACTTAATGTCTTAAATGCTTATGTGCTTAAAGGCCTTAAATGCTTGAACCCCGATAAATGCTGCTTGCAGCTTTAATTATTATTATTATTATTTTTCTTCTGCCGTAAAACTCATCGTGCAGCCCAAACCGTAAGAGCTGGAGCTTTGAAACTTTGCCAGATGGTAGTACAAAAATCGAGGAGAGGTTCAGAGAATATGACCCCAATTGGCCCATAGGTGGCGCTATAGCAACCAAAAGCGCGAAACTGCTCATAACTCCTAGACCGTATGACGTAGACTCAACTGTCTTATATCACTGGAAAGCTGGAAACCTGAAGGTCAAAACGTATATCTCCGATTTCATTTCCTGTATGCAAATTGTCCGCCATTTTGAATTTAGTTAAAAACCTACTTTTGCGAACTAGTCCTAGGTTTTTTGTCCAATTGGATCCAAAACAGTGCAGAAATTTTCTCTGGAGTCTGAATATCAATAATTATCGAAAAAAAGTCGAAATTTCGATTCCTGATCGCCAGGGGGTGATAAATTAATGTTGTGGGAGGAGCCTATTTTACTAAAATGGCTATAACTCGAGAATGAAATTAGATATCTTCACCAAACTTGGTGCACATTTGTATGAGTTCAATCTGGGGTCACAGTAAAAAAATCGCGACGATTGATCACTAGGTGGCGCTATAACATGAAAAAAACATGAAAACGGCTATGACCACGTGACCGTTAGTCCGATTGACTTGAAAATTGGTATGCAGTGTCTTGGTCCAAGGTGCCATGTATGTCTATGAGGACATTGGCGTATCTCGAAAAACATGGCCGCCATCAACCAATGAAATTTGAGCACCTATTAGACAAGGTTAACGGAGGCCGATCAGAACGAAACTCGATGGGCATGTTCGACTCATGGCCCTAGAGGTCTGTAAGAGTTTTGAAAGAAATCGGCCACTAGTTGGCGCTAACGAGTTTTATGGCTCTGTAATCACGTGGTGTTACACTTATCGTCACAAAATGCATATCATCTGATAGATCTGCTCACGCTGAACAACTTTGCCTCAAGAACTAATGCTGTCAATTAAAACGGTTATTAAATATTCGTAATTATGTTATAAACCTACTTTTGCAAACTAGTCCTAGGTTTTTCGCCCGATCGAAACCAGACCAGTCTAGGACAATTCTCTGGACATTCTAGATCAATAATTATCAAAAAAAAGTTGAACTTTTGCATGTAGATGGCTGTAATAGGGTCATTTAGAAAAGGGGCGTGGCAAAAAAACACTAAAAAGCCTATAAATCCTAAATGAAAACTCAGAACTTCACAAAAATTGGTGAGCATATGTGACATAACATCATTAACAAGCATGCCAATTTTTATGGAGATCGGACCATAGGTGGCGCTATAACTGCTAAAAAGCTTTAAAACCATATATTTCCTATGGTATTTCCTGTAAATGGTCTTTTCCATCTATTGTGTCAGTAGTTACATGCTTGCTAAATAAAACTTAATCACTTTTGATGCTTTTGTGCTTAAAGGCCTTAACTGCTTGAACCCCGATAAATGCTGCTTGCAGCTTTAATTAGGGGTTCAAGCACGAAGTGCTGAAACCCTATTGTAATTGTGCTGATTTTTATTATTATTATTATTATTATTATTCTGCCGTAAAACGCATCGTGCAGCCCAAACCGTAAGAGCTGGAACTTTGAAACTTTGACAGATGGTAGTACAAAAATCGAGGAAAGGTTCAGAGATTATGACCCCGATTGGCCCATAGGTGGCGCTATAACAACCAAAAGCGCGAAACTGCTCATAACTCCTAGACCGTATGTCGTAGACTCAAGTGTCTTATATCATTGGAAAGCTGGATGCCTGACGAACAAAACGTATATCTCCGATTTTATTTCCGCCATGATAGATTTTCCGCCATTTTGAATTTTGTCAAAAATCTACTTTTGCGAACTAGTCCCTGGTTTTTTGCCCGATTGGAACCAAACTAGTGCAGAAATGTTCTCTGGAGACTGAATATCAATAATTATCGAAAAAAAGTGGAAATTTCGATTCACGGTCGCTAAGGGGCGCCAAAACGTACGTTGTGGGAGGGGCCTATTTTACTAAAATGGCTATAACTCCCGATGTAAATGAGGTATCTTCACCAAACTTGGTACACATGTGTATGAGCTTACTCTGGGGTCACAGTAAAAAAATCGCGACGATTGGCCTCATGGTGGCGCTATAAAATGAAAAAAACATAAAACAGGCTATAACCACCTGACCGTTAGTCCGATTGACTTGAAAATTGGTATGCAGTGTCTTGGTCCAAGGTGCCATGTATGTGTATGAGGACATTGGCGTATCTCAAAAAACATGGCCGCCATCGGCCAACGAAGTTTGAGCACCTATTAGACAAGGTTAACGGAGGCCGATCGGAACGAAACTCAATGGGCATGTTCGGCTCATGGCCCTAAAGGTCTGTAAGAATTTTGAAAGAAATCGGCCACTAGTTGGCGCTAACGAGTTTTACGGCTCTGTAATCACGTGGTGTTACAAATATCCACACAATATGCATATCATTTGATAGATCTCCTCATCCTGAACAACTTTGCCTCAAGAACCATTGCTGTCAATCAAACTGTTCATTAAATATTCATTAATATGTTAAAAACCTACTTTTGCGAACTAGTCCTAGGTTTTTTGCCCGATCGGAACCAGACCAGTGTAGGACAATTCTCTGGACTCTCTAGATCAATAATTATCAAAAAAAAGTTGAACTTTTGCATTTGGATGGCTGTAATAGGGTCATTTATAAAACGGGCGTGTCAAAATACATTAAAAAGCCTATAAATCCTAAATAAAAACTCAGAACTTCACAAAAATTGGTCAGCATATGTGACATAACATCATTAACAAGCATGAAAAATTCTATGGAGATCGGACGATAGTTGGCGCTATAACTGTTAAAACGCTTTAAAACCATATATTTCCTATGGTAAATTGCCTGTATTTGCTGTAAATGATGTCTTCTATCTTTTATCATATAATGTTCATATCATAATGTTCAAAACCAGTGCAGCACAATTCTCTGAACTCTCTAGATCAATAATTATCAGAAAAAAAGTTTAACTTCTTCAAAAGGTGATTTTATATGAATATAATGACATATTAAGCCAATAAGTGGTATTTTACTGCCCCCTGCTGTCATTTCATCATACTACTCCCTAATATTGTTATAAAATTCATATTTAGACTTTTTAAAATCATTATTTTAACATTTACAATCACATTTTGTCAAAACTCATCTATTGAGTATTACTATTGACAATTGTGTTACACTGAGATATGGAAATGGACGAAAGTAAATGAATGAAATGAAACGAAAGTATAACGGCATTTAAGCCACGCCCCCGAATACAAATCCATTCATAACTCGAAAACGGAAAGTCGTTGCGCGCTCAAATTTTGATGGTGAGGACCTCTCCGGGCTCTTGATCGAAACGTGTCGTCGCGGGCCTCGGGAGCGCGCCCCCCGCGCATCGCGAATCCGCGGGACCCCCGATTTTGAACGGCCATTACTCCCGACCCAGACCACCCCGAACATTGTGTGAGAGCTCGTTGGAAAGGGCGCGTCCTTGGCTAGCTTCGATTCAAATGTGGTGTTATTTGCCCTGGGCATTCCAGAGATAATAGCCCGAACAGATATGCCTTATAACAGTCATAACTCCCAGCCCCAATCGCCCAAAAACACATTGATGGTCTCATTCAACAGGGCTCCTCAAGCACTATCTATGCTCTGAGTTTCAGAATTTTTCGCCTTTTGGTTCCTGAGATATAAGTAAAAAAACAAATTCCCATTCATTCAAACACTTCAACTGTAAAATGTAAGCTATAATACCACTGTTGTCCACTAAAGGGAGCAGCAGGATTACGCATGATCTTTTAATTCGCTTCAGTATTGGAAATAAACAAATGCTTTAAGAAGCAATCTTTTTTATTATGATGTTTTTTTTTTTATTATGATATTTGTATTTTATTTTTTTTATTATGATTATGAACGGTTTGATTGACATTAGTGATTCTTGAGGCAAAGTTGTTCAAGATGAGGAGATGAAGATATTTTCACAATATCACATCCTAAAAACATTGAAAACATATTTGTCTTTGTGTGTGTGTGTGTGTGTGGGTTTGTGTGTGTGTCTGTGTGTGTGTCTGTGTGTGTGTGTAAGCATGCTTAATGGAAAGAACATGAAGAAACTGCTTTGTTTTACTGGTGGATAAAAAAGTCTTTCAAATGAAAGTGAGTCAATTAGTGGTCTTCTACTGCCCTCTGCAGGACATTCTACTTAATAAAATATTTTCATCTGTGCTTTTGCATTAGTTTTTGGACTATATCAAATTACTTGCATGAAAATCACCTATTATAACACAGTCATGTTTTGTCAAAGTTTATCACTTCATTTTTACTGAGCTCTCAGTTTGAACAATTCTGCCTCTCAGTGATTAATTTGAAATCTGAAAATGGTGTTATACAGAGGAGATTTGCAATTATCATTTTGTTACCTATCTTTTATTTTAAATATCTCCATCTACAACAAAATATGTGTGCATGTGTGTGTTCAAGCATGGTTAGTGTATTAAGTATTATTGTTTAAGTATTATTGTTTTCATTTACATTTTAACCACCAGAAGAAGAACACTCATTGGTTCATTCTGCTCACTAAAATATTATTTTTAATTTTTTTTTCCATTTGAAATATTGTTTAAACTTAATAAAATCATTAAAATAACATTTCAAATCATATTTTGTCTGTTTATAAATCCCACAGACTCACATTGGCTGCAATACTAATGTTTTTGTAAAACACAGACCTGATAGTCTAATCTGTGTGTATTGTGCATACTGTATATTATTGATATTATTACTATTGCAAATCATGTTATTGTAACTCATATCTTAATAGAATATTATTTGTAATTTTAATTCTTTATTTCTTAAGTGTTTTTTTTTATGATTACTACAGATATTATCACCAAAGATATCAACTACACCTTCACTTTTAGTATTGACACGCTGCACACACAGCACAATCACACACTCACTAATGCATTCAAATAAATGTAATCTTACTGTGCTACTTTATTTGTACATGATTAGAATGAACAGAAATCTAAGAATATTTTTCTTCTTTTGTTAAAGCCATTTCAGACTCCAAGTAAGCATTATATTACTAATCATCTATTTTAAAGGTGCCATACAATTGAAAACTGTATTTATCTTGGCATAGTTGAATGATAAGAGTTCTGGACATGGAACTGACATACCGTGAGCCTCAAACACCATTGTTTCCTCCTTCTTGTGTAAATCTCCTGTTTGCAAAAGACCGCTGAAAAATGAGTGAATCCCACCATAACACCGACTGTGACGTTGGAGTCAGGATCATTAATATTTATACCCCCCAAATTTGCATTTTCCAGTCCATGTTCTAGGCCAGGCAGTGTTAATGTGGACCTGCACAGCCGAATCATCAGAAGATCTGCAGGTATTGTGAAGAAGCAAGCAAGGACAATAGTGAAAATGGCAGATCATGGATATAAATGTTATGTCTGAGGCTGTGCTGTGGATTTGAGAACTTTTCATTCCCTTCCCACAAAACTGTCAACAGGCATGGTTGATGTTTACAACAGGATACCTCACCATTTTAATTCAAAGCTGTTAGTTTGCTCTTAACGGAGGCCGATCAGAACGAAACTCGATGGGCATGTTCGACTCGTGGCCCTAGAGGTCTGTAAGAATTTTGAAAAATCAGCCACTAGTTGACGCTAACAGGTTTTACGGCTATGTAATCACGTGATGCATATCATTTGATAGATCTCCTCATACTGAACAACTTTGCCTCAAGAACTACTGCTGTCAATCAATTTGTTCATTAAATACTTGCTATTATGTTAAAAACCTACTTTTGCGAACTAGTCCTAGGTTTTTCGCCCGATCGGAAATATACCAGTGCAGTACAATTCTCTGGAAGCTCTAGATTATTAATTATATAAAAAACTTTAACTTTACCCATTGGGTAGCCATAACAGGATCATTTAGAAAATGGGTATGGCAAAAAACACTCAAAAGCCTGTAAATCCTAAACAAAAACTCAGACAACTCACTAGACTGCCTTATGTGCTTAAAGACCCTAAATGCTTGAACCCCGCTAAATGCTGCTTGCAGCTTTAATTATTATTATTTTTCTTCTGCCGTAAAACGCATCGTGCAGCCCAAACCGTAAGAGCTGGAACCTTGAAACTTTGCCAGATGGTAGTACAAAAATCGAGGAGAGGTTATCAAATTATGACCCCGATTGGCCCATAGGTGGCGCTATAGCAACCAAAAGCGCGAAACTGCTCAGAACTCCTAGACCGTATGTCGTAGACTCAAGTGTCTTATATCATTGGAAAGCTGGACGCCTGACGAACAAAACGTATATCTCCGATTTCATTTCCGCCATGATAGATTTTCCGCCATTTTGAATTTTGTCAAAAACCTACTTTTGCGAACTAGTCCCTGGTTTTTCGCCCGATCGGAACCAAACCAGTGCAGAAATGTTCTCTAGAAACTGAAGATCAATAATTATCGAAAAAAAGTTGAAATTTCGATTCACGGACGCTAAGGAGCGCCAAAACGTACGTTGTGGGAGGGGCCTATTTTACTAAAATGGCTATAACTCCAGAAGTAAATGAGGTATCTTCACCAAACTCGGTACACATATGTATGAGCTCAATATGAGGTAACAGTAAAAAAATCGCGGCGATTTGCCACATGGTGGCGCTATAATATGAAAAAAACTTAAAACAGGCTTTAACCACCTGACCTTTAGTCCGATTGACTTGAAAATTGGTATGCAGTGTCTTGGTCCAAGGTGTCATGTATGTGTATGAGGACATTGGCGTATCTAAAAAAACATGGCCGCCATCGGCCAATGAAGTTTGAGCACCTATTAAACAAGGTTAACGGAGGCCGATCGGAACGAAACTCGGTGGGCATGTTCTACTCATGGCCCTAGAGGTCTGTAAGAATTTTAAAAGAAATCGGCCACTAGTTGGCGCTAACGAGATTTATGGCTCTGTAATCACGTGATGTTACACTTATTGTCACAAAATGGATACCATTTGATAGATCTCCTCTTGTTGAACAACTTTGCCTCAAGAACCATTGCTGTCAATCAAACCGTTCATTAAATATTCGTAATTATGTTAAAAACCTACTTTTGCGAACTAGTCCTAGGTTTTTCGCCCGATCGGAAACAAACCAGTCTAGGACAATTCTATGGACTCTCTAGGTCAATAATTATCAAAAAAAAGTTGAACTTTTGCATTTTTCGCATGGCTAACAGGGTCATTTAGAAAATGGGCGTGGTAAAATGCACTCAAAAGCCTATAAATCCTAAACGAAAACTCAGAACTTCACGAAAATTGATGAGCATATGTGTCATAACCTGCTTAAGAAGCATGGAAAATTTTATGGAGAGCGGACCATAGTTGGCGCTATAACTGTTAAAACGCTTTAAAACCATATATTTCCTATGGTAAATTGCCTGTATTTGCTGTAAATGGTGTCTTCTATCATATAATGTTCATATCATAATGTTCAAAACCAGTGCAGCACAATTCTCTGAACTCTCTAGATCAATAATTATCAGAAAAAAAGCTTAACTTCTTCAAAAGGTGATTTTATATGAATATAATGACATATTAAGCCAATAAGTGGTATTTTACTGCCCCCTGCTGTCATTTCATCATACTACTCCCTAATATTGTTATAAAATTCATATTTAGACTTTATAAAATCATTATTTTAACATTTACAATCACATTTTGTCAAAACTCATCTATTGAGTATTACTATTGACAATTGTGTTACACTGAGATATGGAAATGGACGAAAGTAAATGAATGAAATGAAACGAAAGTAACGGCATTTAAGCCACGCCCCCGAATACAAATTCATTCATAACTCGAAAACGGAAAGTCGTTGCGCGCTCAAATTTTGATGGTGAGGACCTCTCCGGGCTCTTGATCGAAACGTGTCGTCGCGGGCCTCGGGAGCGCGCCCCCCGCGCATCGCGAATCCGCGGGACCCCCGATTTTGAGCGGCCATTACTCCCGACCCAGACCACCCCGAACATTGTGTGAGAGCTCGTTGGAAAGGGCGCGTCCTTGGCTAGCTTCGATTCAAATGTGGTGTTATTTGCCCTGGGCATTCCAGAGATAATAGCCCGAACAGATATGCCTTATAACAGTCATAACTCCCAGCCCCAATCGCCCAAAAACACCTTGATGGTCTCATTCAACAGGGCTCCTCAAGCACTATCTATGCTCTGAGTTTCAGAATTTTTCGCCTTTTGGTTCCTGAGATATAAGTAAAAAAACTAATTCCCATTCATTCATTCAAACACTTCAACTGTAAAATGTAAGCTATAATACCACTGTTGTCCACTAGAGGGAGCAGCAGGATTACGCATGATCTTTTAATTCGCTTCAGTATTGGGAAATAAACAAATGCTTTAAGAAGCAATCTTTTTTATTATGATGTTTTTTTTTATTATGATATTTGTATATATTTTTTTTTTATTATGATTATGAACGGTTTGATTGACATTAGTGATTCTTGAGGCAAAGTTGTTCAAGATGAGGAGATGAAGATATTTTCACAATATCACATCCTAAAAACATTGAAAACATATTTGTCTTTGTGTGTGTGTGTGTGTTTGTGTGTGTGTCTGTGTGTGTAAGCATGCTTAATGGAAAGAACATGGAGAAACTGCTTTGTTTTACTGGTGGATAAAAAAAGTCTTTCAAATGAAAGTGAGTCAATTAGTGGTCTTCTACTGCCCTCTGCAGGACATTCTACTTAATAAAATATTTTCATCTGTGCTTTTGCATTAGTTTTTGGACTATATCAAATTACTTGCATGAAAATCACCTATTATAACACAGTCATGTTTTGTCAAAGTTTATCACTTCATTTTTACTGAGCTCTCAGTTTGAACAATTCTGCCTCTCAGTGATTAATTTGAAATCTGAAAATGGTGTTATACAGAGGAGATTTGCAATTATCATTTTGTTACCTATCTTTTATTTTAAATATCTACATCTACAACAAAATGTGTGTGCATGTGTGTGTTCAAGCATGTATTAAGTATTATTGTTTAAGTATTATTGTTTTCATTTACATTTTAACCACCAGAAGAAGAACACTCATTGGTTCATTCTGCTCACTAAAATTATTATTTTTCATTTTTTTTCCATTTGAAATATTTTTTAAACTTAATAAAATCATTAAAATAACATTTCAAATCATATTTTGTCTGTTTATAAATCCCACAGACTCACACTGGCTGCAATACTAATGTTTTTGTAAAACACAGACCTGATAGTCTAATCTGTGTGTATTGTGCATATATTATTGATATAATTACTATTGCAAATCATGTTATTGTAACTCATATCTTAATAGAATATTATTTGTAATTTTAATTCTTTATTTCTTAATTGTTTTTTTATGATTACTACAGATATTATCACCAAAGATATCAACTACACCTTCACTTTTAGTATTGACACGCTGCACACACAGCACAATCACACACTCACTAATGCATTCAAATAAATGTAATCTTACTGTGCTACTTTATTTGTACATGATTAGAATGAACAGAAATCTAAGAATATTTTTCTTCTTTTGTTAAAGCCATTTCAGACTCCAAGTAAGCATTATATTACTAATCATCTATTTTAAAGGTGCCATACAATTGAAAACTGTATTTATCTTGGCATAGTTGAATGATAAGAGATCTGGACATGGAACTGACATACCGTGAGCCTCAAACACCATTGTTTCCTCCTTCATGTGTAAATCTCCTGTTTGCAAAAGACCGCTGAAAAATGAGTGAATCCCACCATAACACCGACTGTGACGTTGGAGTCAGGATCATTAATATTTATACCCCCCAAATTTGCATTTTCCAGTCCATGTTCTAGGCCAGGCAGTGTTAATGTGGACCTGCACAGCCGAATCATCAGAAGATCTGCAGGTGTTGTGAAGAAGCAAGCAAGGACAATAGTGAAAATGGCAGATCATGGATATAAATGTTATGTCTGAGGCTGTGCTGCGGATTTGAGAACTTTTCATTCCCTTCCCACAAAAGAGAACTGTCAACAGGCATGGTTGATGTTTACAACAGGATACCTCACCATTTTAATTCAAAGCTGTTAGTTTGCTCTGCCCATTTTACCCCAGACAGTTTTTCTAACCTGGGACAATATCAAGCAGGTTTCGCTCATCGTTTGATACTCAAGAAGGGGGCAGTTCCAACTAATGTTATATTTCCATTACAACCCCTACCGCAAGCAGAAAGTAACATTAGTGATTTTATCCACTACTTGACTGTTGAAGACATTTCTGTTTCAGAGATATCAGAGAACAATTTAAAATATATCAATGCATTCTACAGCACCTTTAAAATAATTATTTAAAATGGAGATCAGGCCATAACATCACAAAAACATGAAAAGGGCTATAACCACCTGACCATTAGTTCGATTGACTTTAAAATTGGTATGCAGTGTCTTGGTCCAAGGTGCCATGTATGTCTATGCCGCCATCGGCCAATAAAGTTTGTGCACCTCTTAGACAAGGTTAACGAAGGCCGATTGGAACGAAACTCGGTGGGCATGTTCGACTCGTGGCCCTAGAGGTCTGTAAGAATTTTGAAAGAAATCAGCCACTAGTTGGCGCTAACAGGTTTTACTGCTCTGTAATCACGTGATGCGTGTCATTTGATAGATCTCCTCATACTGAACAACTTTGCCTCAAAAACTACTGCTGTCAATTAATTTGTTCATTAAATACTTGCGATTATGTTAAAAACCTACTTTTGCAAACTAGTCCTATGTTTTTCACCCGATCGGAAATATACCAGTGCAGTACAATTCTCTGGAAGCTCTAGATCAATAATTATATAAAAAACTTAAACTTTACCCATTGGGTAGCCATAATAGGATCATTTAGAAAATGTGTATGGCAAAAAAACACTCAAAAGCCTGTAAATCCTAAACGAAAACTCAGACAACTCACTAAACTGCCTTATGTGCTTAAAGACCCTAAATGCTTGAACCCCGCTAAATGCTGCTTGCAGCTTTATTATTATTAGGGGTTCAAGCACGAAGTGCTGAAACCCTATTGTAATTGTACTGATTTTTATTATTATTATTATTATTATTCTCCCCTAAAACGCATCGTGCAGCCCAAACCGTAAGAGCTGGAACCTTGAAACTTGGCCAAATGGTAGTCCTCAATTTGGGGAGAACCTATCAAAGTATGACCCAGATTGGCCCATAGGTGGCGCTATAGCGACCAAAAGCGCGAAACTGCTCATAACTCCTAGACCGTATGTCGTAGACTCAAGTGTCCTATATCATTGGAAAGCTGGACGCCTGAAGGTCAAAACGTATATCTCCGATTTTATTTCAGGTATGCAAATTTTTCCGCCATTTTGAATTTTGTCAAAAACCTACTTTTGCGAACTAGTCCCTGGTTTTTCGCCCGATCGGAACCAAACCAGTGCAGAAATGTTCTTTGGAGTCTGAAGATCAATAATTATCGAAAAAAAGTCGAAATTTCGATTCCTGGTCGCTAGCGGGTGATAAATTAATGTTGTGGGAGGAGCCTATTTTACTAAAATGGCTATAACTCGAAAAGTAAATGAGATATCTTCACCAAACTTGGTACACATGTGTATGAGTTCAATTTGGGGTCATAGTAAAAAAATTTCGACGATTGATCACATGGTGGCGCTATAACATGAAAAAAACATGAAAAGGGCTATGACCACGTGACCGTTTGTCCGATTGACTTGAAAATTGGTATGCAGTGTCTTGGTCCAAGGTGCCATGTATGTCTATGAGGACATTGGCGTACCTCGAAAAACATGACAGCCATCGACCAATGAAATTTGAGCACCTATTAGACAAGGTTAACGGAGGCCGATCGGAACGATACTCGATGGGCATGTTCAACTCATGGCCCTAGAGGTCTGTAAGAATTTTGAAAGAAATCGGCCACTAGTTGGCGCTAACGAGTTTTATGGCTCTGTAATCACGTGGTGTTACACTTATTGTCACAAAATGCATATCATTTGATAGATCTGCTCATGCTGAACAACTTTGCCTCAAGAACCATTGCTGTCAATCAAACCGTTCATTAAATATTCGCAATTATGTTAAAAACCTACTTTTGCGAACTAGTCCTAGGTTTTTTGCCCGATCGGAACAAAACCAGTCTAGGGTAATTCTCTGGACTCTCTAGATCAATAATTATCAAAAAAAAGTTCAACTTTAGCATTTTTCGCATGGGTATATTGGGTCATAATGAAAATGGGCGTGGCAAAATGCATTTAAAAGCCTATAAATCCTAAACGAAAACTCAGAACTTCACAAAAATTGGTGAGCATATGTACCATAACAGTCTAAACAAGCATGTAAAATTTCATGAAGATCGTACGATAGGTGGCGCTATAACTGTTAAAAAGCTTTGAAAACCATATATTTCCTATGGTAAATTGCCTGTTTTGGCTGTAAATGGTCTTTTCCATCTATTATTTCAGTGGTTAAAAGCTTTACAAATAAAACTTAATGTCTTAAATGCTTATGTGCTTAAAGGCCTTAAATGCTTGAACCCCGATAAATGCTGCTTGCAGCTTTAATTATTAGGGGTTCAAGCACGAAGTGCTGAAACCCTATTGTAATTGTGCTGATTTTTATTATTAGGGGTTCAAGCACGAAGTGCTGAAACCCTATTGTAATTGTGCTGATTTTTATTATTATTATTATTATTATTATTCTGCCGTAAAACGCATCGTGCAGCCCAAACCGTAAGGGCTAGAGCTTTGAAACTTTGCCATATGGTAGTACAAAAATCGAGGAGAGGTTATCAAATTATGACCCCGATTGGCCCATAGGTGGCGCTATAGCAACCAAAAGCGCGAAACTGCTCATAACTCCTAGACCGTAAGTCATAGACTCAAGTGTCTTATATCATTGGAAAGCTGGACGCCTGACGAACAAAACGTATATCTCCGATTTTATTTCCGCCATGATAGATTTTCCGCCATTTTGAATTTTGTCGAAAATCTACTTTTGCGAACTAGTCCCTGGTTTTTTGCCCGATCGGAACCAATCCAGTGCAGAATTGTTCTCTGGAGTCTGAATATCAATAATTATCAAAAAAAAGTTGAAATTTCGATTCACGGTCGCTAGGGGGTGCAAAATTAACGTTGTGGGAGGAGCCTATTTTACTAAAATGGCTATAACTCCAGAAGTAAAAGAGGTATTTTAACCAAACCTGGTACACATGTGTAAGACGTCAATATGAGGTCACGGTAAAAAAATCGCGGCGATTGGTCACATGGTGGCGCTATAACATGAAAAAAACATAAAACAGGCTATAACCACCTGACCGTTAGTCCGATTGACTTGAAAATTGGTATGCAGTGTCTTGGTCCAAGGTGCCATGTATGTCTATGAGGACATTGGTGTATCTCAAAAAACATGGCCGCCATCGGCCAATGAAGTTTGAGCACCTATTAGACAAGGTTAACGGAGGCCTATCGGAACGAAACTCGGTGGGCATGTTCGACTCATGGCCCTAGAGGTCTGTAAGAATTTTAAAAGAAATCGGCCACTAGTTGGCGCTAACGAGTTTTATGGCTCTGTAATCACGTGGTGTTACACTTATTGTCACAAAATGCATACCATTTGATAGATCTCCTCTTGTTGAACAACTTTGCCTCAAGAACCATTGCTGTCAATCAAACCGTTCATTAAATATTCGTAATTATGTTAAAAACCTACTTTTGCGAACTAGTCCTAGGTTTTTCGCCCGATCAGAACCAAACGAGTCTAGGACAATTCTATGGACTCTCAAGATCAATAATTATCAAAAAAAAGTTGAACTTTTGCATTTTTCGCATGGGTATATTGGGTCATAAAGAAAATGGGCGTGGCAAAATGCACTCAAAAGCCTATAAATCCTAAACAAAAACTCAGAACTTCACGAAAATTGGTGAGCTTATGTGCCATAACATCATTAACAAGCATGCAAAATTTCATGGAGATCGGACTATAGATGGTGCTATAACTGTTAAAAAGCTTTAAAAAACACATATTTCCTATGGTAAATTGCCTGTATTGGCTGTAAATGGACTTTTCCATCTATTATTTCAGTGGTTAAAAGCTTTCTAAATAAATCTTAATGTCTTAAATGCTTATGTGCCTAAAGGCCTTAAATGCTTGAACCCCGATAAATGCTGCTTGCAGCTTTAATTATTATTATTATTATTATTCTGCCGTAAAACGCATCGTGCAGCCCAAACCGTAAGGGCTAGAGCTTTGAAACTTTGCCATATGGTAGTACAAAAATCGAGGAGAGGTTATCAAATTATGACCCCGATTGGCCCATAGGTGGCGCTATAGCAACCAAAAGCGCGAAACTGCTCATAACTCCTAGACCGTAAGTCATAGACTCAAGTGTCTTATATCATTGGAAAGCTGGACGCCTGACGAACAAAACGTATATCTCCGATTTTATTTCCGCCATGATAGATTTTCCGCCATTTTGAATTTTGTCGAAAATCTACTTTTGCGAACTAGTCCCTGGTTTTTTGCCCGATCGGAACCAAACCAGTGCAGAATTGTTCTCTGGAGTCTGAATATCAATAATTATCAAAAAAAAGTTGAAATTTCGATTCACGGTCGCTAGGGGGTGCAAAATTAACGTTGTGGGAGGAGCCTATTTTACTAAAATGGCTATAACTCCAGAAGTAAAAGAGGTATTTTAACCAAACCTGGTACACATGTGTAAGACGTCAATATGAGGTCACGGTAAAAAAATCGCGGCGATTGGTCACATGGTGGCGCTATAACATGAAAAAAACATAAAACAGGCTATAACCACCTGACCGTTAGTCCGATTGACTTGAAAATTGGTATGCAGTGTCTTGGTCCAAGGTGCCATGTATGTCTATGAGGACATTGGTGTATCTCAAAAAACATGGCCGCCATCGGCCAATGAAGTTTGAGCACCTATTAGACAAGGTTAACGGAGGCCTATCGGAACGAAACTCGGTGGGCATGTTCGACTCATGGCCCTAGAGGTCTGTAAGAATTTTAAAAGAAATCGGCCACTAGTTGGCGCTAACGAGTTTTATGGCTCTGTAATCACGTGGTGTTACACTTATTGTCACAAAATGCATACCATTTGATAGATCTCCTCTTGTTGAACAACTTTGCCTCAAGAACCATTGCTGTCAATCAAACCGTTCATTAAATATTCGTAATTATGTTAAAAACCTACTTTTGCGAACTAGTCCTAGGTTTTTCGCCCGATCAGAACCAAACGAGTCTAGGACAATTCTATGGACTCTCAAGATCAATAATTATCAAAAAAAAGTTGAACTTTTGCATTTTTCGCATGGGTATATTGGGTCATAAAGAAAATGGGCGTGGCAAAATGCACTCAAAAGCCTATAAATCCTAAACAAAAACTCAGAACTTCACGAAAATTGGTGAGCTTATGTGCCATAACATCATTAACAAGCATGCAAAATTTCATGGAGATCGGACTATAGATGGTGCTATAACTGTTAAAAAGCTTTAAAAAACACATATTTCCTATGGTAAATTGCCTGTATTGGCTGTAAATGGACTTTTCCATCTATTATTTCAGTGGTTAAAAGCTTTCTAAATAAATCTTAATGTCTTAAATGCTTATGTGCCTAAAGGCCTTAAATGCTTGAACCCCGATAAATGCTGCTTGCAGCTTTAATTAGGGGTTCAAGCACGAAGTGCTGAAACCCTATTGTAATTGTGCTGATTTTTAGGGGTTCAAGCACGAAGTGCTGAAACCCTATTGTAATTGTGCTGATTTTTATTATTATTATTATTATTATTATTCTGCCGTAAAACGCATCGTGCAGCCCAAACCGTAAGGGCTAGAGCTTTGAAACTTTGCCATATGGTAGTACAAAAATCGAGGAGAGGTTATCAAATTATGACCCCGATTGGCCCATAGGTGGCGCTATAGCAACCAAAAGCGCGAAACTGCTCATAACTCCTAGACCGTAAGTCATAGACTCAAGTGTCTTATATCATTGGAAAGCTGGACGCCTGACGAACAAAACGTATATCTCCGATTTTATTTCCGCCATGATAGATTTTCCGCCATTTTGAATTTTGTCGAAAATCTACTTTTGCGAACTAGTCCCTGGTTTTTTGCCCGATCGGAACCAAACCAGTGCAGAATTGTTCTCTGGAGTCTGAATATCAATAATTATCAAAAAAAAGTTGAAATTTCGATTCACGGTCGCTAGGGGGTGCAAAATTAACGTTGTGGGAGGAGCCTATTTTACTAAAATGGCTATAACTCCAGAAGTAAAAGAGGTATTTTAACCAAACCTGGTACACATGTGTAAGACGTCAATATGAGGTCACGGTAAAAAAATCGCGGCGATTGGCCACATGGTGGCGCTATAACATGAAAAAAACATAAAACAGGCTATAACCACCTGACCGTTAGTCCGATTGACTTGAAAATTGGTATGCAGTGTCTTGGTCCAAGGTGCCATGTATGTCTATGAGGACATTGGTGTATCTCAAAAAACATGGCCGCCATCGGCCAATGAAGTTTGAGCACCTATTAGACAAGGTTAACGGAGGCCTATCGGAACGAAACTCGGTGGGCATGTTCGACTCATGGCCCTAGAGGTCTGTAAGAATTTTAAAAGAAATCGGCCACTAGTTGGCGCTAACGAGTTTTATGGCTCTGTAATCACGTGGTGTTACACTTATTGTCACAAAATGCATACCATTTGATAGATCTCCTCTTGTTGAACAACTTTGCCTCAAGAACCATTGCTGTCAATCAAACCGTTCATTAAATATTCGTAATTATGTTAAAAACCTACTTTTGCGAACTAGTCCTAGGTTTTTCGCCCGATCAGAACCAAACGAGTCTAGGACAATTCTATGGACTCTCAAGATCAATAATTATCAAAAAAAAGTTGAACTTTTGCATTTTTCGCATGGGTATATTGGGTCATAAAGAAAATGGGCGTGGCAAAATGCACTCAAAAGCCTATAAATCCTAAACGAAAACTCAGAACTTCACGAAAATTGGTGAGCTTATGTGCCATAACATCATTAACAAGCATGCAAAATTTCATGGAGATCGGACTATAGATGGTGCTATAACTGTTAAAAAGCTTTAAAAAACACATATTTCCTATGGTAAATTGCCTGTATTGGCTGTAAATGGACTTTTTCATCTATTATTTCAGTGGTTAAAAGCTTTCTAAATAAATCTTAATGTCTTAAATGCTTATGTGCTTAAAGGCCTTAAATGCTTGAACCCCGATAAATGCTGCTTGCAGCTTTAATTATTATTATTATTATTATTATTCCGCCGTAAAACGCATCGTGCAGCCCAAACCGTAAGAGCTGGAACTTTGAAACTTTGACAGATGGTAGTACAAAAATCGAGGAAAGGTTCAGAGATTATGACCCCGATTGGCCCATAGGTGGCGCTATAACAACCAAACGCGCGAAACTGCTCATAACTCCTAGACCGTATGTCGTAGACTCAAGTGTCTTATATCATTGGAAAGCTGGACGCCTGACGAACAAAACGTATATCTCCGATTTCATTTCCGCCATGATAAATTTTCCGCCATTTTGAATTTTGTCAAAAATCTACTTTTGCAAACTAGTCCCTGGTTTTTTGCCCGATTGGAACCAAACTAGTGCAGAAATGTTCTCTGGAGACTGAATATCAATAATTATCAAAAAAAAGTGGAAATTTCGATTCACGGTCGCTAAGGGGCGCCAAAACGTACGTTGTGGGAGGGGCCTATTTTACTAAAATGGCTATAACTCCCGATGTAAATGAGGTATCTTCACCAAACTTGGTACACATGTGTATGAGCTTACTCTGGGGTCACAGTAAAAAAATCGCGACGATTGGCCTCATGGTGGCGCTATAAAATGAAAAAAACATAAAACAGGCTATAACCACCTGACCGTTAGTCCGATTGACTTGAAAATTGGTATGCAGTGTCTTGGTCCAAGGTGCCATGTATGTGTATGAGGACATTGGCGTATCTAAAAAAACATGGCCGCCATTGGCCAACGAAGTTTGAGCACCTATTAGACAAGGTTAACGGAGGCCGATCGGAACGAAACTCAATGGGCATGTTCGGCTCATGGCCCTAAAGG